>NW_003314335.1:335227-356711 GCF_000143415.4 Selaginella moellendorffii
CTCAGATTGACTCTCACTTTGTACTGTAGGGCATATAATTATCTATAAAATCCTGATTAAGCTAATTCCTTTTAACCATGCCTTCTAACCGCCACTAGGAATATTCTTCGTATAGCTTCCCGGAAAAGCCTCCTGGATTAGGGTTCTTGGGCGCAAGTTTGAAATCATGTCGAGCGGCCTCACGGTCGTGAAGCTGCGCGAGGCGCTTCGCAAGCGCAATCTCGACGCGACGGGGCTCAAGGCGGATTTGGTAATGTCTGTGTGGTTCGATCGAGCTTGAGAATGCGTTTTCCCCTTGTAATCCCTAGGTCGCCAGGCTCGACGATGCGATCGCCGCCGAAGCACCGACGACGAAGAAATCCCCGACAAAGAAGCGAGCTGCAAAGAGAAAAGGCGAGGAGGAAGACGAAGACGATGGAGACGATGCCCCACCGGCGCCTAAAAGATCGAAGGCCGACGAGGTAAAAAGAATGACAGTGGTAGATCTCCGCGCGGCATTGAGCGAGCGTCAGCTTGCCACGACTGGGCGGAAGAACGATCTCGTGGAGAGGTTAATTGCTGCTCTCGAAAGTGATGTCGACAAAGGTAACGCGAATGGAAGTCTTCCTTCTCACCGTGATTTTGATAGATGAGGAAGATGCCAAGAGCGATGCTACTGCCAAAGATCAAGCCGACGATACCCAGCCCGACTCTCGCAGAGCAAGTGCTCGTGGCAAGGAGAAAGAAGGAAAGAAGGAAAGGGAGGAGGAAGCTAAGATGGTAAAAGCTTACAAGAAGGGTCGCGCGGTCTTGGACGAGGTGCTAGCCGATCATATTAAATCGTCGTGTCATGTTCTAGAAGAGGTGCGTTCTCTTTACTTTTCTAGTGAGTTTTTTTATCCTAAGCCAGTGGTTATTTCACATAGGGGGACGATGTGTATGATGCAATGCTCAATCAAACCAACGTAGGAGAGAACAATAACAAGTACTATAAGCTCCAAGTGCTAGGCAAGTACGCTTACAAATCGTTTCTTGTGTTACTGACAGCGTTACATGGCAGAATCTGATGACAACTCCCAGTACTTTGCGTGGTTTCGTTGGGGTCGAGTTGGATACAAAGGTCAAAACCAGCTCCATAACTTATCCCGAGAAGGTGCAAAACGGGAATTCGAGAAGAAGTTTTATCAGAAGACTCGTAACAACTGGAGGGATCGCAGTCGGTTTGTTTCACACCCGCAAAAATACACGCTTCTGGAAATGGACTACGAAGAGGAAGATGCCGCGAAAAAAAAGGTTGCATTTGCAATCCAACTACGAGATCCTGACTTTCTCTTCTTGCAGACGGAGAAGAAGAAAGACGTGGTCCCTCCTATGAAGAAGCAAGTTCAGAGCAAACTTGACAGCCGTGTTGCGCAATTTGTGTCTCTGATTTGCGATCTCAAAATGATGAGGCAACAAATGGTGGAGATAGGATATGACGCTCGAAAGATGCCCCTTGGCAAGCTAAGCAAGGCGACAATCCTAAAGGTGACGTGCCTCTTTTGAACTCTTGACGAGACTGGGTAACTTTTGTGTTTTCCAGGGATATCAAACACTGAAATCCATTCAAGGGGTGTTGGAATCGCGTGGACCACCGCAAACCTTGCTAGACTTGAGCAGGTAAAGTTTATTCTAATCTGGTTTGACTCAACATATGTTTATTTGGTTTTGCAGCGAGTTCTACACACTTATCCCGCACGATTTTGGCTTTCAGAATATCCGTAAGTTCCCAATTTTGGTTTATTCATCAGATTGCGAGCTTATATTTGCAGGACAACAAACTATTAACACTATCGAGAAGCTGAAAAAGAAAATTGAAATGGTACTATGCGTGACGTCGATACGTTTAATACAAGCTTATGTTTTTCTAATCAGGTTGAGGCTCTTGGAGAGATTGCAATCGCTGCGCAGGTTCTAGAAGAAGATGACGAGGAGGTAAAGTACTTGTTTAACATCAGTGTAAAATCTCAATGTTTTTCTTGTACACAGGATGATCCAGCATTTGCACATTACAAAAGGCTGATGTGCAAGCTTGAACCACTCGACCAAAGTGGTGAAGAATTCAAAATGGTTTGTAACAAGTTTTGAAAGTTTAGGTGCATACAAGTAAAAATTGTCTTTGTTTTCCAGATCCAGGAGTATTTGAAGAACACCCATGGCCAAACACATCGCAGTTATGACCTTATTTTACAGGATGTATTCAAGGTTCAGAGAGATGAAGAAGATGCGGGTTTTCGTAGTGTAAGTGAGGCGCATTCTGCTAGAGCAATCGCTTACTCTGCATTTGCAGTTTTCTCAAACTCCCAACCGCATGCTTCTCTGGCACGGCTCACGGCTGACAAACTGGACGGGCATTCTTTCTCAAGGTTATTTTGTTGTGCTCAGACATAGACTAAACCGTTTATGGATTTAGGACTCCGTATTGCTCCTCCGGAAGCACCATCGACGGGTTATATGTTTGGGAAAGGCGTTTATTTTGCTGACATGGTATCCAAGAGTGCCAACTATTGCTTTACTACATCGCAAAATCCCCGTGGAGTTCTCCTCTTGTGTGAGGTACCCCGCTCTTCTTTTTGCTCGCAACCGTCATTCTTTGCGTGTTTCAGGTGGCTCTTGGACAGATGAATGAGCTTTATCAAGCGGACTACAATGCGAACAGACTCCCTCCCGGAAAGCTAAGGTCACGCAGTGCTGTTTCCTCGTTGCTTCTATTGGTTTTTGAATGTGGTGTGGTATTTCAGCACGAAGGGTCTGGGTCGATCGGTACCAAATAGCTCGCAGTTTAAGACGCTACCAGATGGAGTAGTCGTGCCTCTGGGAAAACCAGTGAAATCTCCTAACGTAAGTTAACGTATTTCCGGCTCGTGTGTGACGTGGTTTGTTTTTCTTTTCTTTGCAGAGCAATACTAGCCTCGAGTACAACGAGTACATCGTCTATGACACCAAGCAGATCAGAATGCGATATGTTTTGCAAGTGGATTTCCAATACAAGCTCGGCCGCTATTGAACAATGCTGGTCCTTTTCTTTTTCTTTTTCACTGTAAATATAACACGTTTCAGGAACAAAAGCTGATGAACTTAACATGCTAAACTCCTTAGGGCAAACAGAGGAATATGGTTTTCTGAGCCGTGACAAGGTATGGCTGCTTCGAGCTCCATGTAAACTCTTCATCCTTGGTTTTCTTTCATTCTTTCCAGGATGGCGTTTTGTGTGCATTGTGTAAATGCGGGGGCGACGGGCTTTGGAGCAGCTTACAATGGTGCTAGAGGTATCTGCTTGGCTACGTTTTTTTCACGCTTCCAGCTGTGTGGTCTTGCAGAAAATTGTGGAGAGATACGCAGCAGCGTGTGCTTCAGGCAAATGAAAGGGGCAGTAAGCTTCAATTTTGCTGCATCGCCGCTTGCAAGAGATAAATGTGGAAGAAAAGCGAAGCTCCTCAGGTCTCTCTTTCCTTTCTGTAACTCTTTTTATTTACACGGGACGTTTCCAGGTTTGTGAGGGCTGCAACTGTCGAGGACATCGAAGCCGAGAAGCAACTCGTTGAAGAAGATGCTGTACGTATACATTGGGCAGTCTCAAGTAAATATGTGATATGACTTTCCAGATGGAAAGAATGGAGAAGACCATTGAGACCGTCAAGTCCAACTTCAACACAATTCGAACAGGCCGTGCTAGCCCTGCTCTGCTCGATCGTGTTGAGGTATGCTTCTTTCTAAAGCGTTCTAGTTAAATCGTTCTATGGACAGGTCGAATACTATGGAACACTTGTGCTTCTCAAAACCATTGCTCAAATAAGTACACCGGATGGAAGTACTATACTTGTCCAGCCATTTGATCGATCCAGGTAGAGGATGTGGGAGTTTTGTTGTTATGACTACTAGCTATTGTGCAGCTTGTCGGCCATTGATAAAGCGATCACAAAGTCGGACCTCGGCCTGACGCCGAGCAACGATGGAATTGTCATTCGTTTGAATATACCGCAGCTTACTGCTGAAAGAAGGAAGGTAAGTTTGGTTCTCTTTCAATTCCCATTTTCTTTTCATTTACACTTTTTTATCTCTCTTTTGCAGGAGCTTCTCAAGCTCGTGGCAAAGCTAACCGAGGAGGGGAAGGTTTGATCTATATCGTTTTGAGTCATACTTTTTAGGCCTTGACCAACAGGTAGCATTGAGAAATGTCCGAAGGGATGCCATCAAATCGTACGAAAAGCTCGAAAAGGTATCTAAATTTCCCCGGAACTTCCGCTAACAAATCGAATGGTCAGGAAAAGAAGATATCCACGGACAATGTAAAGGATCTCTCCACCGAAATGCAGGTAAAATACCAGATCTAATTTTTATCCACCACGCTTCAACAAGAAGCTCTGATGCACAGAGGCTCACGGACGAATACGTGAAAACCGTGGATGATTTGTTCAAACAGAAAGAAAAGGTTTGAGAGCGTAGTCACACAGTCTCAGAGTTAACTCCTGTTTCTTTTCCTTTTATTTCCGTAGGAGCTGTCAACCGTGTGATCTTGCAAAACTCTTTTATTTATAGGATCAAACATTATACTGGAAGTGTGAACAATGCAAAAATTGCTGTATTACAATTCAAATACATGGATCAAACATTTTGTGTGACCTTGATTTCAATGCATTCTATTTTTTAGTATGTAAGAGTGTTACTGTCAACTGCAAAATTGTTGTGATCAAAATATCAATCCACCACAGAAGGCAAAGCCCTATTGTCCCAGGCCATGCAGCACCCCTCGGAGCCACAGCAGCACATCTCATTGTAAATATACCGCTGCTCGCCGCCCGAGTAGTCAAAGCATAGCTCCTCGCCAACTTTGATATCCCTGCTCGCAAACATCATAATATGGAACATCGGGCGCTCGTCGTCGTCCAAGCCCTCGTACGGAACGTGCTCCACCCGGATGTTCCCGCCGTCACACCGGTGGTTGATGAACCTGGCCACGTTCCCGTAGGCGACGGCGTCCACCACCACCAAATTGGCCGGGAACCTGGCGTCGCCAGGCATCTGGAACTGGTAGTCATGACGCGCGGAGCTTGAAAAGTCGAGCACCTCGCCCACGTACTCGCACACGAAGCTGTCTTTGGGGATTGTTTCCGCGGCTCGGACGCCCCAGCCGCAGCTTTCAGTCTTGAAGATGGCGAGTCTCTTTTGCATCTGGCAGCTGCACTGCGGGCCGCACCTGTCTTTCGGCTCTGAGCGTGGCGAAGGGTTGCGGTCGAAAGGTGGCAACGGTCCACGAATGTTGTGGCGCACGTAGTAAAAGTTGGCGACGAAGTCCTTTGGAAACGAGACGCGGTCCATGGAATCCTTTGGTTGTAATGAATGGACCATCTTTGCGAGGTTTGCGCTTATATAGTTGGCACCGAAAAAGGGTTAGATGCTAGGTATATTTTACTGGTAGTTAACTCCTGTTGAAGTAAAGGAACTAACCTTAAGGCTTAGTAGGAAACGTTTTTCTTTCTCTTGTTAATAATACAACTTGTCTGTGCAAATAGTCATTCTCCTCTCTGGGAAATTTTCTTCAAAATCTTGGATCTCACGAACTCTTGCTGGTCCATGTCGAGCACGCCACCGGTACCCTCCTCCACCACGTAAAACACATCCTCCACTCGGCTATCCTGCGTCGAGATCTTCGCTCCTTGAACGCTACAAAACAAGCAACGAGAGTTACGTAAGTTCCTTCCTGTCTGGCAAGAGAAATCAAAATAGAAGAGCACACATACCTGACGCCAGCTTCGTTGAGAGCCAGAATGATGTCCGCCAGGAGCATGTGTCGATCCGGCCCCTCGACTTTGATCTCGGTTTGCTTGCCGACGTTCTGGAAGTGAATGCCGACGCTCTCGGCTCCTCCCGAGTCCACCACCGCGTCGTGGATCCTGGCGCTCTCCTCTTCCAGCGAAGTTCCAATGCTCAGAGTCGGAGACACCGTCCCGGCATCCTGTTCTTCCAGGCAGCTCGAGCGAGAGTTCACGTCCACGTCCCACGGCGGTGCCACCGATTCATAGACACTGTCCGACAAGTCTGCTGCCGCTCCAACCACGTCAAACCTCGTCAAGGTTGCCGCCGGACTGGAGAAGTCATCGTCCAAGAGCTCGCAGTATGTCTTCCTCCTGAAAAAAAGAAAAAGCAACGGGGGTGGCAAGCGAAAGACCTGCTAAGTGAGAAGATCGACGACAAATGGAAATGAGACACAAAGATTAAAAAGCTGGAAGAAACGTACCCGGCTCTAAAACTCTCCCACGAAAGGATCTTCGAAACTTCGATGCCTCGACCGACCGGGAGCGTGGACGAGTCGACCCCCGGCTGCTGACGGACGTGCTTTATGTACTCGTTGGTGGCGTCGTCCAGCGCATTGTAAGCGACGATGATGGCCGCGTGCGTGAATCTCAGGCTGTCAAAGTAGTCGATGTAGTTCTCCGGCTCGCCAGTGAAGAGCACGAAGTCGAAGCCTTCCCGGTCCAAGACGAAGGAGCCGGGCTTGTCCGGGAAGAAGTCCACGTAGTCGCTGAGGCCGAGGTCCAGGACGTAGCGGGCGACGACGGCCTGCTTCTGGCGGTCGGTGTCCACGCACTCGAGGCAGCCACCGGTTGCTCGAGCGGCGGCGGCGAGGGCGATGGTGGAGAGGCCGCAGCCAATGTGGAGAATTCGGCGAGAGTTGCTCCCGGCGGCCAAGGCGGCTATAAACTCAGCACTTCCGGGTTCTAACACTCGTGGGCGGCTGGACGACCAGTTTGGGTGCTGCTTCTCTAGAATGATTTTCCGCTGCAAAGCCACACAAGGTGGAGGAGAGTTAGAAATCTATACCACCCATCCAGCAAGATCACGACGAAAAGATCGAGAACAAGGGAAGGAGAAAAAAAAGAAAGAGAGAAAGAACAGAGTCTGGCCTACAAAGGACTGGAGAACACAAAAAGAGGGTCTGGCCTGCAAAGAATGACTTTAGAAACTCTCCCCGGAGGTAGGAGAAGTTACCAAAAAGAGGGAAAAGCGCTCATACTTACCAAATGCAAGGTCTCGCAGAAAGCCGGATTCGCAATGTCTGGGAACCACGGCATTTCCAGTCACCCAAATGCATACCTGGAGGGGTTGCAAATAGCCCACAGATCAATCCACCAGATCCATCAAATCCAAGCATGCTCTCTATGGGGCAATCCCCACAAATCCATCATGCATTCTTGCAATCCCACCTCTTAGTGCGCTGCGTCCAGGATCATCTAGTATCAAAGAACAGGCCACAGATCCCCTCCATAGAAGATCAAATCAAGGTGGACACCATCTCTATAACTAATTGATCCAATGATGACAAGAGAAGAAGGGGAAGAAAAAATGAAATCTGCCATAGCTGAAGCTCCATCCTAGTTAAAAGCCACAAACACATAAAGCCTAACTCATAACATTTACCATTAGATAAGAGTGAATCTGGCCCATGAGAAATGATAATTTTACTTTTTATTTCGACTTGTGAAGTAAAAAATTAAAAGAGGCAGTGCAGCTATTATTTGTCTGATTGGCTCCACGTGGCGAGCGGTTTGTTCGTGTCGAGCTAGTTATTCCCTTTGTTCGTGGGCGGGCTCATGCTCTTGGCATGGGCATGTGGTTTGGTAACTTTTCATTTATAAGATTTTCTCTCGGGGTTTCGCGATTTTTCTATACGAATGTGCTGTAACCTTTGTGGAGAATTTTCCATGTAATTACGATCAACGTCGTGGACGAAATGGTCCCTCTGATTCCATTGAGAGACAGCTTTAATACGTTGATGTGAGTGAGCGTGTTTTTTTTTTATTAATTTCTCTCTTTTCCTGAGAGAATCTTTTTTTTCTTTCCGGTTGTTATCCGGAGGAACACCCATTTGTGCCACCTCTTTTGCTGGCCGAGTAATTGAAAAGAGTTTCCTTCCTTTGTATGTGTGTGCGTGTGTGCGTGTCACAGTCCAAGTTTCTAGATCCCAAGACATTCCAAAGACCTTTCCTCGAGACTTACTATAGCCAACCACCTTTCACAGCGGGGGCGGCTGTTTAATCAAACGGGTTAACATCGAAGAGTTTGACAAGAAACACTCGAAAAATCAGTGGTGGTGAGATGAAGAAAAAAAAGGAGCGAATCGATCCACTTGTTTAAGCAAACCACACATGGAAGAAAAGAAAATTAAGTGACGAGAGATTTATCCAGACCACGGGGACCGCAAGGCCGGGAAACCATAAACTTGAAAGAAGAAAACGCAGATATTCTCATGTGAGAAGAGTTGCTTTGTCAAGATGACTGATCGCTACGTTTGATCTAAAGCCTGCTTATAAACAAGAATAAAGACGATAAGTTTCGTGAAGAGCGATAGCGTCAGCCATGAACTCAGAGCTGTAGCGTAAGCGGGCGAGAACCCGGAAGAATCAAAGAAAGCAGAAAAATAGAATACTTGGAAGAAGAGTGCGCGGTCGATCGACTAGACGCAATTTGTTTGGGGGTGTTTGGATCTTACAAGAGCACTGTGGCTGATGCTAAGATAATGCCACTGCTATCTTTCATGTCTGCAACACTGTTCCAACGCGTGAACTTAGAATTGGAGGCAGTGCCGAGATGACATACCTCCGCCGTGCTCACCGGCTGGATGGACGATCGGTTCCGGTTTTGCCATGACTCGATTCTACCTCCGATGACATACAGCTTGTCACCGAGGCACTCGAGGGCGAAACCGAAACGATACGAGGACCTGTTGTAGAGCTTACCCGTGGAGATATGCCCGATGTGATCCCACTCGTTGAGCTCCGGATCGTATCTCATCAGCTTGCTCTGATGAACAACGAGGAGATTTTCTCGAAAGATTGTGTTGGGACCGGGAACCTGCCGTACGAAGAAAAAAGACGCTAAACTTTAAGACGAGAAGTGACGGGAACGAGCAAGCGCTACCTTGTGAGAATCCAGCCACATCTCCGGGATCAACGTCCAGCTCTTGCTTGCGGGATTAAAAAACTCGGCCGATGCTCGCTGCGGGTGGTCGCCATAATTGTTGATCACCACTTCGCCGGCAATGACCCAGAACTGGCCGTTGAGCACTGTTCCTCGGCAGCTGGAGCGGACGCAATGCATGGAAGGCATTTGGTGCCATCGCTTCTCCCTGTAGTCCAGCACCTCGGCCGAGTCCAGGAAGCAAGACCGCCCCTGGCCACCGGCAACGTAGACGAAATCGCCAATCGCTGCCGCAGCAAACCAGCCGCGTGGAGTTGTCAGGCTCGGGCCTCGCTGCCACTTGTTCCGAAACGCATCGTAGATAAAAACGTCGCCACAGACCTCCACTGGAACAAAAGACAAGAAAACAAGGAATCAGCGCCAGGAGGGAAAAAAAAAAAACGAAGAGAACAAAAGGAAGATGCAAGTGTTACATTATGGACCTTGGCCCAGTTGCTGCGTTGCCTCGTTGTAAATGCGCCGAGCCCCTCCCATGAGTATGAGCTTCGAGTCGAGAGCGACGCAGGCGAAGCCCTGCCATGTCTCTGACGATATGTTTGCGGGCACTGGCGACATGTTGTACCAGCGGTTGGCATCTGGATCAAACGCACGAAATGCCGCTCCAGTGGCAGACTCCACCAGCACATAAATCCATCCTTGCAAAAATCCCCCCTGTCGAGACCAAGATCATCAATACTGACAGGGAAAGCAGGAAAAAAGCAAAGACAAAAACAAACGCGCAAGAACAGCCCTGGAACAAGTCTAGAACAAAGAAAAATAAAAGAAAAGTTCATGCAAGACACTTAGTCATCTATCTAAAACGCACAGAGAAAGATAGAAAGCAAGGAGATAGAGCAAGAACAGCGAGGAAGATAATTGTTGTGAACATACCTGGTGTCTGAGGAGTCGAAATGTTTCGCTGCTAACAGCTCGTTTCCAGGCCGAGGAAACGAGGCGGAGGAGTGGAAACATTCCTCGAGGAAGCCTGGCGATGCACAGAATAGCTAAATCGTTGGGCAATCCAGGTATGAGGAGCTTGCCTTCGTCACACCACGAGCGGGCCGCAGCCGCGCAATCTTCTTCCCCAGCGCCAGAGAATTCTGCGGACAATCCCACCGAGCTGCTGGGATTTTGTCCCCGGCGATCGGATGAGGAGGAGCAGGAGGCGCCAGACATGATCGATCCAAAAGCTGCTGGGAAGCGAGAGACAAAGAATGGGGAAGAACCCTAACCCTATGGCGCCCATTTTCATTTGAGCGGCCACGTGGCGGGGACAACTGATATCAGCGGGAAAGAAGAGAACCACAAGAAGTTCGTGGCTTTTCGCGGGGATGGGAACTACATGAAATTCTTGCCCCGGAAAAAAGGATTAAAGGATCACGTTACTTGTCACGAAATGCGCGGACGCATTATAAGTAATAATTCCAGAATTGTACCTTTTTTAAAATCATTTTTATAAACCCGTTTAAAAATTAAAATAACTTTAAGGCAATTCAAGTACAACTAGGTGCAAAAAAAAAAAGTAATTTTTCCAGGCTCAATCTTTCATCTTCACTTCGAGAAGATCCCATAAACCCTGCTGTACATACCTTCGGATCTCCTGCTAGATCGAAAGCTCCCGAGCTTGTGCCAAACACTCAGCATGAATGCCCGAGCACGAACCAAGAACCCAGTGACGAAAGCGCGGTTGCCAGGAAGAAAAGCAAAGAACGTCGGAATCGACAGCAGCAGCACTGCGGCAGCTCCGCCACCGCCAACGTTCTCCCTCATCCAACCTCCCTGCGCCACCACGCAATCCCGGAGCTCCGAGAAGAGCCACCAGCACGACTTGAGGATGGCGAGCCCGGTCAGCGCTGCCGCTCGAAGCAACCAGACGTTGATCAGCAAGCCGGACAGCATCAACACCATCGATGCCGTGAAATCCACGAGCCAAGCTATGGTGATTGGGATCGAGGCCAGCGAGGGAGTAAGCTTGGACGTGAGAGCAGCACCGAAGAGTGTACAGCAGAGCACTACGAAACCCAGGGAAGATAAAATCTTCCACGGTAGACTCCCATCGTTTGATCCTCCAGATCCCCCGCCTCCTCCTCGATTGCCATTTCTTCCATCGCCACCACTTGATCCCGGGGAGCCCATGATCGAGTTTTCCGGATCCAAAAGCTCCTTGTGATCCTTCCACAAAGATCGCAGCATGGAGATTCTATCGGCCTGCGAGAGGAGAAAGAGCCTCAACCCCAAGGAGACGAGCGCCACGTACAGTTCCTTCCTTCTCTCGCTCTTTTGCCTTCTCCGGCTCCTTAGAAACCCCAAAACTCGCATCAACAGCCTCGTCTTGCGCAGCTTCTTGGAGAAATTCACCCCTGTTTTGGAAGATCTCGCGAAAAAGCCACCGACATTGGCCGATTTGAGGCATGCGCCGATCCTGGATTTCTTGCCGGCGGCCCAGGTCCTCCAATCTGTGGCCGCGGCGGCGTCATCCCAGTGATGCTTGGAGGCGAAACCCACGAAATTCCTGGCCGAGAATCGGCAGAAAATGCGAGAATTTCTGACCGGAGACTTACCACAAGTCGCAAAATCTGCAGCTACAGAGGCAGAGGCTTCCATCGAGCGAAAGCCCTAAGAGATAGGGTTTAGTGTTTCCAACGGCTGGTCCAACGGTCTGAATCTATACTATTTCACAAAATATGCAAACTAGTATTTATCTGATTTAGTTTCGTTTAAGGTTTTAATTATCAGTAAAATTTATCTTAAATTCACATTTAAAATAGTAACAAAATAAAAAGTAATATTTATTAAATATATTTTGTATAAAATAGGCATATTTTAATAAAGTCAACACTTTATTCACTTTATAAGACTTTCTATTTACTGTGTTTTTCTAAATATAAAAAATGCTCTATAAAATGTTAGTGCTTTTTACTTTTCTTACTTTTTGCTATGCTCAACCACCTCAAACTAGGTGGCTAGGAAATTTTGGTCATTTTAGTAATCAGCAAATTAATAGAATTATAGATGAAATTAAACTTTTAATAGAGAGTATTGATATTGATGAACCAATTACAATCTCCAACAGTGAACTCTATCTTCATAAGGTCATTCAAATTGGTTATCAACAAGTGATGATTAGAATTTATGTTATTCCTACAGGATTAAAAAACTTTCTTAATTGTAATCCACCCCCTTTTAATTTACAACTTAATACCCAAGTTATTCAGAATATATTCTTGCAAATATTAAGATTGGTAGCATATCATGCACGTTCATATCCTTTAGGAATGATTGGAACTTTATACAGATATTTTGTTGTGGATTATGTTGCACTTGGAGAAATCCAATATCCAAAAGGTTTACCTGATGATCAAAATCCACTTTCTAATTTATTGAATTTTAAAATTGGAATGGATACTCATTAATGTTGGCCATATCGCACACAAATAATAAATGGCCCATTAAAATTTATTGGCACACATATATTAAATGGTAATAGTTTAGTATCTCCAAAAAATAAGTTCAGAGAAAATTTAAAAAATTGTAATTTAGAGATTGAAAATTTTATTACAAAAGAAATCATATGGTCTTCAAAATCAGAAAGGTATAATATGTTTTGTTATTTTCATCTTCAACTTAATGGTCATTTAGTTATAAAAGATAAAAATGAAAATATAAAATGGAAAAATAATATCTTTTGTTTGAATTGTCTTTTATCTGCAGTTTTAACAATTGAAGATACAGGGTACTTAACTATAATTTCCTATAACTATAATATACAGAAACTATTATGGAAAAGTGAATTTTAAAAATAAAATTTATAATTTAGATGTGTGAGTGCTTGGAATATGGAAAGGGAATACAGAAATGTGCATATTAATTAGCCCAAAAACCTTAGCTTATATACATGAGCGAGTGGTCCAGATTGAAACCAATTCGACGACTACCAAAATCTCACTACGCTAATATTAGTATACGGCATCGTAACCGTACACTTGGCCCTCACATCATCCCCTCCTCTCAGGATAATGGAAGACCATCAGGGTTCTCTTGAAGATGGGCCGGGATCCGGAGGAACGTCAGGAGGAGGCATCGGTGGATCTGTAGGTGGTATTAACTCCTCATGATCCCTTTGTACGAAGCATTTTAGCCGCTGCACATGCACAATCTCTGGAGGATCGGCTTGCTGAACGTCATGCCAAACCTCATAAACTTGTAGTCCAATTTGTCGCAACACTCAATATGGTCCTTTCCATTGCGCAAGAAGCCCCTTAGATAAACCACATACCATAAGATGGGGAAAACGGACTAACACCAAATCATCCACTTTGTACTCCGCAGGTGGACAATGATGGGAGTTGTAGCGCCGTTGTTGTCCCACTTGTACGCGGCCTAAGTGTTCGGCAGAATTTGCTCGGACAAGTGGAAGAATGCTCGTCAAATACTGATCCCATGATCTAGCATCGGCAGCATATGGCAATCGCGAAGGTAAACCTAGCTCCGTTGGTAATATTGGATCATGACCATATAGGAGTTTATATGGTGAAGCACCAACAGAACTCTGCACCCCTGTAACATATGCATACCGAAGAGACAGCAAATAACCATCCCAATCCGAATGCTGAAAGTTCACATACTTCGCAATCATCCCTTTGAATGTCCGAACAAGCCGTTCCACCAGACCGTCTGATTGTGGATGATAAGCACTCGTGAAAGTGTGGCGAATCCCCACTAAGACATCAAAACATAAAATGCCTCAGCCATAAATGCGGGACCATTATCCGAAAGAATCCGCTGTGGACAAGAATGCTAGAACACCACTCAATTGAGGAGGAAGTATCCAACAGCAGTTGCAGAGACGCTAGCAAGAGCACCAACTCCCACCCAATGAGTCAAGTAGTCAAAAGCAATAATAACATACTCATTGCCAACAGTCGACCGTGGAAAAGGTCCCATAAGATCAAACGCCACTAACTCAAACAGACGGGAAACTGCAATTGACTCCAACCATCCTTCCGCAGCACGAGGGGGAGTATTACAAGCTTGGCACCAAACGCAGCTACGCACATACCGGATAATATCACGTCGCATCTCCGGCCAATAGAAAGACCTGCGCAGCTTCTCGGTGACACGACGGTGTCCCATATGCCCACCTAGAACAGGAGAATCATGGTAGGCATGGAGAAACCGCGGAATAAACACCGAAGGCACCACCAGCTGTAAATGATCATCAGAATTCGTCCCCACAAAATAAAGAAGGCCATCATCAAGGCGATATTGAGAATGTAAATGCCGGAAAGGCAAGTCATCAGCAAGGGATGCAGGATTCTCAAACCCATCTCGAAGCCTCCGAATCCATGGCTCAATCTTTTGAGCCTCGCGAACCTCATCAAGAGAAGGTAGATCTTGCTCTGCACCTTGTGGACACTGAACGTCAAGGACAGCAACTACCGACGGCACAGAATCCTCATCTAGAAAATCCACAGATGCTGGAACAACAGGTTCGTCAGAAACATAAGAAGTGAGTGGAGAAGGAAGAGGAGCTTGAGAAAGGGCATCAGCATCAGCCATAGAACTCCCTGGGCAATGAACAACATCGAAATCATATATCTGAAGCTTCAAAGCCCATCGAGCCGTACGACCAACCAGGTTCTTCCGCTTTAATAATGAAGTAACAGCAGCATGGTCACCTTCAAGTAACGTCCGAGAACCATGTAGATAGGCATGAAGTTTCTCGAAACCCCAGACTGCTGCTAAACACTCCTTCTCCGCGTGGAGTAATTCATCTCCGCTGGTTGTAATGTACGGCTTATGTATGCAATGAGATGGCACTGATCCGGCACACTCGAGCTCTCTTGCATCAACACACCTCCAAGACCAATGTTAGAAGCATCCACGCACAAAATAAAAGGTCGAGTGTAGTCAGGATATGCCAAAACCGGAGGAGTCGTCAATAGTTCTTTGAGATCCACGAATGCTCGCTCACAATCCGGAGACCAGGTGAAAGATGACGTTGATGACTTCAGCAACGCTCGCAATGGTGTAGTGCGATCGGAAAGATGATCCACAAAACGACCGAGATACTACACCTTACCCAAAAAGCACTGCACATCATTCACACACTTCGGAGTAGGGAACTTTAGAACAACCACAAGTTTGTCAGGATCAACTTGCAAACCCTCACGAGAAATACGGTACCCAAGATAAGTTGTGTCCTTGGACCCAAACACGCACTTTGACCGCTTCAGCTTTAAACCAACGTCGCATAGCCGATCGAACACTTTACAACCATCACAAACGTGCTCCTCCCACGTCCCCTCTGAGTGGATCAAGACATCATCAATGAAGTCAGCAGTCACCTCTGGCATATCGCAAAGAACCTTGTCCATCATCCGCTGGAAAGTTGCTGGAGCATTGTTCAAACCAAACGGCATCACCAAGAACTCGTACAAACCAAATGGTGTATGAATAGCAGTCTTAGGAATATCTTCTTCGGCCATCGGTACTTGCCAATACCCAGAAGCAAGATCTAGCTTGGTGAACCAATGACTTCGCCCCAGACGATCCAAGAGATCAGCAGTGTGAGGAAGAAGATACACATCTGGGATCGTCACTTCGTTTAACGGACGATAGTCGATGTAAAAACGAATACTCCCATCAAGCTTCATCACAAGATGAGGTTCACATGCCCAAGGACTCCGCGACTTCCGAATAACACCCTTCTCCAGCATTTCCTTGACGTTTGCTCGTAAAATCTTGATCTCCTTAGGTGACCGACGGCGAACAGGAACCTTGATTGGACAAGCATCCCCGGTTGGAATCGAATGACAGAATCCGGAAAACGACGGCAACGCCGATAAGTATGACCAACTTCATCACACGCGCAACAGCGAACATCACGGCCACGACCACGTCCTCGCGCTTGTCCTTGGACTCGAGTAGCAGCAGCATCAACCTCCATTGGAACAGGACCATCACCCATAGGAAGTGGAGCGGAAGGACGTGCAGCGAGAAGTGGAAGAGGCGACGTCTCATAACGTTGTGCCAAGCGAAGAGCATCGTCAAGGGTGGCAGGAGCAAGTGCATGCACAAGTCCGACAAGATCTTGACAAAGTGCTGGCCACAACATTCCTAGCTTGATCCGCTCCGACATATTTGGCTCCGCACGAAGCAAAAAACTTCGGAAACGAACGCCAAATTGTATCACCGACTCAGATGGCCCTTGGCGAAGACGATGCAATTGTTGGAAAGCATCATCACAATCATCGGCATGTCCAAAGGTGCGTTTGAAGATGTCCGGGAGAACACTTCAATCCTCACGAGTGGCTGCGCTCAAACCATTGTACCATTGCAATGCCATCCCTTGAAGACACGTGGGAAACTCACGCAACCGTCGAGCATCATCCCAAGAATGATATGTGGCAATCATCGTGAAATGATCAAACTAATGGTACACATCATCCCCAAGATTCCCACGAAAGAACTCCGGCCGAATGCGAGGATTGGCACCAAGAGCAAGAGGAGTTGGACCACGTGCTATGAATGCCACCATCAATTGAGTTTGGTTGTTCAATTACAAGCGCATAGCATCAAGCAATTGGACCAACTGCTGCTCGAGAGTCAAAGGAGGAGATTGCTGATTTGCCATGGAGACAAATGAAAAAAGAAAGAGCAAAAGAAGAGAAATGAGAAGGAAATGGTAGATCTAGACAATGCAAAAGCTAGATCTAAACCAAAATCCCAAATCTAAGCACTCCTCAAGGACAATCAAAGGTGCCTCTCATCTCCACCAATGTGAGTGCTTGGAATATGGAAAGGGAATACAGAAATGTGCATATTAATTAGCCTAAAAACCCTAGCTTATATATAGGAGCGAGTGGTCCAGATTGAAACCAATCCGACAGCTACCAAAATCCCACTACGCTAATATTAGTATACGGCATCGTAATCGTACACTTGGCCCTCACAGATGTTTGTGAAAGTATTACTTTATTCTAGGTTAAAATAAGTATAAAATAATATTTTTAAGGATAATTATAAGCATAAATAAATAACAACAAATTTTTTTATACTATTTAATTTAATTTTATAAATATATAACAAACCAGCCAAGAATAATTTGCTGTACCATTTGCAAGCATTAATAGTTTATTTTCGAGTCAGGTCCTACTTGCCTATATATACATCATCCTCCATGTATAGAGGATGGGAGGGAAGTTTTCATGTGATAATTATTTACAAGAGACTTCAAATATATATCACTCTTTCACTCTTTATCTAATTTTGAGTAACGTTATCATTTTTTTTTATCTCTTTGTACTTATTAAAGGAATATATTCAGTATTATTAACCATTGCAGAATTGAACCTCAAACTTTTACACATGGGATTTGTTATATAGAACGTTTTGATCACTAGAGCCATTTAATTATGACATGTATGGATGGACATTGGGATTAGGTTTTTGGATTAGATTCCATAAAAGTAGGGTTTTGAGGACTTTGTACTTAGAGTATTCAATATAAAACCATTTTTCTTTTCCAGTGTTTTAATATTTTAGTTTCGTTGTTTTCCCTTCTCTCAGAATGAGTTCTTAACAATTTAAACACTTCGATATCAATGGTTTTTGATACTCTGCCAAAGTAATTTCAAGTATTAAAACAATCTAATATAACACTCCTAGGCTTTCACCCTAGATTGTTCTCCTTGGGCATTTGCCAATACCATAAGGTTCCTACCTTGTTTATGCAAGGCTATCACAAACTAATTAAATCAATCCATCCTAAAGATCATGTCAAATCCCACCATGTTCAACACGGTAAAATCTATATCTACTTTCTATGTCTATACTTCAACTCTTGCTTATTGAAATACCTCATTAGTGCTTTAGGTACCTTGAACAAACTCCATAGTTTTTGGTTCACCTAGCCGCTGCACTATTAGTTCGGCTGCCAGACTATGTATGCAATCACAAAATTATCCGAAGCACCTGTGTTAATAAGGATCTTAACAAAGTAACCTTTAAGCTTCCTTTAGAGGGTTAGTAGATGTCGCAAATGACTCTTTACCAAAGTTGCTCATGTAATAAGTAATTTTGAGCTAAGGACTACATCACATACCTCAATTTGGATTTCACCTGACTTAATGGCTATATTGACTTTAGCCTTCTTTGGGTAAGTACATTCCCTTGAAAAATGTCTTGCTTCACCATAGTTGAAGCATATATTGTTTCCCACGCTACTAGCAGACTTGACTTTTTTATCCGTGGGTTTGTCCTTTTTGGCTTGACTCCCCTATATACTTGCTTGCTGGCCATTGGTTTTGCCTTTTCAGATCCCTAATTCATTCTTAAAGAAACTAATTTTGAATTTCCCTTTGCTATATGTCCCCTTTGGTTTGGCTTTTTTGCTAAATGTGGGCTTTGACCCTATTGTGTTCCCTTTTTGCAGGTTATCATTGAAATGCACCTTGATAGTTGCATTCAATTCTTCCTTGTAGTTGGTCGGGTTCCAACACATCACTTCGCCTTGAGCCCAGGTCTGCAAACCTGATATGAAGGCATGGAATGCATCTATATCGCCCATGTCTGTGACAAGGATCCTCTTCAAAATGAACACATTCACATACTCTTGAATTGTTCCTGCTTGCTTTAGCCTGCTTAACTTATCCCTTAAGTGCAAAGTAACATTTGGCGGAACATAAGTTGCACGAATCTTCACCTTTATCATTTCCCAAGTGGCTACTGGTCCTTCACTAGCCTCTATTGTTCTCCACCAAGACTTAGCAATATTTGCTAAGTATAGTTTTGCACATAGGACTTTTTTCGAGCTTGGTAACTGAACCACTCAGAAATAATCCTCTATATCATAAAACAAATCTTCCACCATCTTATAATCATTCACTCCCTTGAAGACCGGTGGGAGCTTTGATTTGTACTTAGGAACTACCTAAAGGACTGATTCCACTTCAGTTTATTCAACCTTGTTTGGTTCCGCCTCAGTCCCCTCCAAAGGTCCATGCTTTTTGCACTGCCAACCTTTGCAGTTTTTTGCTTTTTCTTCCACTTCTTGTCATGCTTTAACTTGTGTACCAACAAGGCATTGGTCTGTGCCAATTGTCCTTCTAAAATGTCCAATCAAGCCTTGGACGATTGAACCTCTCCACCAGACTTTTGTTTGGAATTTTCCTCATTGGAATCTTTCCCATGCAAGGATTCCTCATCTATAGCTTTTTGTTCAACTAAAGGCTTTAGTTTCGGAGGAAATTCCATCTCCGCCTTGGTTCTCTTATGCCTTATCTTAGCCATCTCCCAACAATCTACCTCTACCCTTCATTAGAACTAAGGAAAAGTCTTTGATACCAAATTATAAACCACAAATTTTTCATTTTGAATTTGCTAGCTTGCCTCATCTATCTGACCACCACAACCTTGGCCTTAATTAAGTTCCTTCACAAAAGTTCCTGCTTATTGTATTAGCTCCTACTTTGTCCTACTTGATTTCAGCAACTCACTATACGAGCAATAGAGCGTTAGCCATCCATCCACAGATTCCCAAATTCTCTCTCAATCCCCTTCCCCAAATTAAATTGGACTTAATGTTCAGTTACACTCTTCGCAAACACAAGCAACCAAGCACACCAAACCTCTAGGTTTTTAACATCCCTTGGTATAACAAGACTTAATCATGGGACCCTTTAAATCCTAAGCCTTAAGTGCAACACTTGCTTAAGGATATTGGGGGGAAACATTGTGGCCTAACGGCCCAATATGAGTACCTTTATTCCCCCATTTCCATCCCAAAAGAAAGGCCCAAACCCCTAGGAAGGATGAGGACCAATGAGTTGCAAGGTACTTAAGTAGGGCACCACTCCACATGAGCCAAGAGCACTACAGTCTGTTTCCCTTTCGGGAGTGGGAGCTACTTTTAAGCACTTCCTTGGGTGGCCCCTCTAGCATCACTTGAGTTCATGCTCACTCCCACCCAAGGCCCGTAAGCCCTCGCCTCAACCTTAAGTCGATTTGGAAGCACCATTGAAGAGTTCTTTCAAAATTGATTATTAGACTTCATTATCCCTACTATACTTTTGGAACCCTCTGCAGCACCTCCCCCCTTTCTAAGAGACACATGCTTTGGGTTTTCACCCCACGACCTATTTTAGTATTTAGACTCAGTCTCGGACTCGATCTCATACCTGACCTCGGACTCTGTCTCGGACTCGATCTCAAACTTGGTCTCGGCCCTAATCTCGAATCTCGAACTCAGTCTCGAACTCGGTCTTGGACTTGGTCTTGAACTCGGTCTCGCACTTGGTCTTGAACTCGGTCTCAGATTTGGTCTCGAACTTGGTCTCAAAGTTGGTCTCCAACTCAATCTCATCTGATGAATTCTTTATCAGTTTGGTTGTGCTTTTGGGGATTTTTTAGCCTATAACACCTTGGGGAGTTAGTTCTTTATAGAAACATGGTCAAGCTCTTTTCACAAATGTGGGCAAAGGATTATTGGCAAAATCCTCCAGCTTGATTGAGCCATTGATATTCACAGCCTTCATGGGATAGGGGCTAATCCAGTGGATCTTAAGCTTGCCTAGATGCTTCCAGTACTTGCTCTCATACAGCAGCATGAGATCTCTTGCCTGAAACTCTTAGCTTGTAAATTACGATCATACCACTTCTTGTGTTGATGTTGGAGAGCTTTATGAGCTTAGAAAGCAAGGTGAGTCTCATCCAACTTCTCCAACTATTCCAGCCACTATTGAACAGCTCCATTCCAATCATAATTGTGAGCTACTGCTGTCTACAAAGAAAGAACTTCCAACTCGAGAGGAAGGATTGCCTTTTAGCCATAAAACCATGTAGTTACTGTAAGCGACTAAATTTTCCATTCTACTTTAGTTACTTAACCACACCTCTGCCCACTTGGAGGAGTCTCATTCACAACCTCCTTAAGTCCAATTCAAGACTTGGGACATGCTAGTCCCGAGAATGGCATCCATGCCACTCAACTGTGAGACACAAAATCCCTAGGCCCCAAAGTAGAGCCGGAAAGGGTGCCACGTGGTAGTGGCCGAAGCAAAAGCCAAACGAGTGTAACCCGTTTGGACTAAAAGCTTTGACTTGGAAGGTCGAGAGCGGGAGTGGAACTCCCAACAAAGTGCTCAAGGAACAAGCATGAAGCGAGCAATAAGCAAGGCTCCAAAAAGGGACCCAAAAAGGACCAACACATGACACATAGAAGTGTCCGAGATGGAGTCCAAGGCGGACCCGAGTTGGAGTCCGAGATGGACTTGAAGTGGAGTCCGAGATGGACCCGAAGTGGAGTCCGATATGGAGTCCGAGATGGAGTCCGAGATGGACCCAAAGTGGAGTCCAAGATGGAGTCCGATATGGAGTCCGAGATGGACCCGAAGTGGAGTCCGAGATGGACCCGAGATGGAGTCTGAGATGGCCCCAAGATGGAGTCCGAGATGGACCTGAGATGGAGTCTGAGATGGAGTCCGAGATGGGACCGAGATGGAGTCCG
>NW_003314335.1:356961-369486 GCF_000143415.4 Selaginella moellendorffii
GCCACATATCATTCTTGGGATGATGCTCGTCGGTTGCGTGACTCTACCAGGTGTCTACAAGGGATGGCATTGCAATGGTACAATGGTTTGAGCGCAGCCACTCGTGAGGATTGAAGTGTTCTCCCGGACATCTTCAAAAGCACCTTTGGACATGCCGACGATTGTGATGATGCTTTCCAACAACTGCATCGTGTTCGCCAAGGGCCTTCGGAGTGGGTGATACATTTGGGTGTTAATCTGGGAAGTAATCTGCTTCGTGTGGAGCCTAATATGTCGGAGCGGATCAACCGAGGATTGGTGTAACCACCAATTCGTCAACCTCCCTGCGTATTTGGGGGGGGGGGGGGGCTACGGGGGGTTCCAAAAGTATAGTAGGGAGAGTGTGGGGGTTGGAGCCCAGTGGAGCCAGTTTGGCCAGGAAAGGCCAGTTTGGCCCAAGAAGGCCAGACCCAATGTTGGGTGATGAGCTGACCACTGGAAAGTCCAAGGCTAGAGTGAACACGGATCGATAAGTGGGGTAGCTTGGTGAAGTGTTCAAGAGCCGGCTCTAGTTCCCCCGGGAGATCGACTGGCCGATGCTCCCAATCCAAGTGTGGGTGGCACTCCCTACTTGGATACCAGGCGTGGCTCAACGGAACCTCGCTCTAAGCCCATGGCTAGAGCACCCAAGGGCGGAAGGCGAGGAGAGTACCCAGGTGGCTCGCGTAAGGCCACGGTGTTCCAAAATGTTGTCCCCAAAGGCCCAGACTGTGGAAAGGAAGAGGAGCAGTCCTCTGGGGTAGTGACCAAGGACACAGTCGTATGGTGAGGAAGTCCCAGAGGACCGTGGGACTTAGTGGTCAGGCCTGTGGGCCTCAATCCAGTGGCAGTGTTGGCAAACATGGCCAGGGGCAGAAAGGGACTTAGTGGGGACTGACAGAGGGATATTGGGGAAGGCTATTCCCCTTGTCGGTGGGCATCCTAAGGATGCTAAGGAGTGGATCTGAGATGACCACTCACGGATGGTTTGTCTAGTCATGGAGAGCCAAGACTGGGATGCATGTGGTATTGGACTACTAGTGTGGCAAAGGTGATTGGGCATGGCCTTAGTGTGACAAGCTGCCATGTCGGTGGTACCTTTGAGTGTCGGTCATGGGATCGGACATGTGGAGCACTTGAACCAAGTGCAATTGTTGAGTGGCATGGATGCCATTCTTGGGGCTAGCAAGTCCTAAGTCCTGAATTGGACTTATGGAGGTTGTGAATGAGACTCCTCCAAGTGCTCGGAGGTGTGGTTAAGTGACTAAAGTAGAATGGAAAATTTAGTCGCTTACATGCCACTCAACCCTTGCACTTGGTCCAAGTGCTCCATATGTCTGGTCCTAAGACCGACACCCAAAGGTACCACTAACATATCGGCCTATTACGCTAAGGCTATGCCCATTCACCTTTGCCACACTGGTGGTCCAACACCACTTGCATCACCATCCCATCTCTCCAAGACTGGGCCGTCCGTCCACGAGTGGTCATCCCAGATCCACTCCTTAGCATCCTTAAGATGCCCACAGACACGAGGAATAGCCTTCCCCAACATCCCTTTGTCAGTTCCTGCCAAGTCCTTTTTTTGTCCATGGCCATGTTCACCAACACTGCCACTAGATCAAGGCCCGCAGGCCCGGCCACTAAGTCCTATTGTCCTCTGGGACTTTCTCACCATGTGACTATATCCGTAGTCACTACACTAGAGGATTGCTCCTCCTCCTTTCCCCCATTTGGGACTTCGGGACGATATTTCGGAACACTATGGCCCTACGCGAGCCCCGTGGGTACTCTCCCCACCTTCCGCCTTTAGGTGCTCTAGCCATGGGCTTAGAGCAAGGTTCTATTGAGCCACACCAAGTATCCAAGTAGGTAGTGCCACCCACACTTGGACTGGGAGCATCGGCCAGTCGATCTCCCGGGGGAATTAGAGCCGGCTCTTGAACACTTCACCAAGCTACCACGCTTGTCGGTCCGTATTCACTCTACTCTTGGACTTCCCAGTGGTCAGTTCATCACCCAACACTGGGTCTGGCCTTCCTGGGCCAAATTAGCCTTTCATGGCTAAACTGGCATTTCTTGGCCAAACTGGCTCCACTGCAGTCCTCCCCCTACTATACTTTTGGAGCTCACCAAACCCCCCAGGGTCTACCCTCTCAGACTCGAACTCCGACTCGGACTCGGACTCAGACTCGGACTCGGACTCGGACTCAGACTCAGACTCGGACTCGGGCTCGGGCTCGGGCTCGGGCTCGGGCTCGGTCTCGGCCTCGGGCTCGGTCTCGGTCTCGGTCTCGGTCCCGGTCTTGGTCTCAATCCTGGTCTTGGTCTTGACCTTGGACTCTATCTTGGGTCCTTCTTGGACTCTATCTCAGATTCCATGTTGGGTCCATCTCGAGCTCAATTTTGGACTCCGTCTCAGTCCATCTCGGACTCCATCTCGGGTCCATCTTGGACTCCATCTCGGGTCCATCTCAGACTCCATCTCGGACTCCATCTCGGTCCATCTTGGACTCCATCTCGGACTCCAACTCGGACTTCAACTCGGGTCCATCTCAGACTCCATCTCGGACTTCATCTCGGGTCCACCTCGGACTCCATCTCGAACTCCAACTCGGGTCCATCTCGGACTCCACCTCGGACTCCACCTCAGACTCCAACTCGGGTCTATCTCGGACTCCATCTCAGACACTTCCACGTGTCATGTGTTGGTCCTTTTGGTTCCCTTTTTGGAACCTCGCTTATTGCTCGCTTCATGCTCGTTCCTTGAGCACTCCGTTGGGAGTTCCACTCCCGCTCTCGACATTTCAAGTCGGAGCCTTTTAGTCCAAACGTGTTACGCTCGTTTGGCTTTTGCTTCGGCCACTACCATATGGCACCCTTTCGGCTCCACTTTGGGGCTTAGGGATTTGTGTCTCACAACTCCACCACCCATAGACTAAGTTTGATGTCCTCATCGAACAGTAAACCCTTTTATAAAGTAACACCCATAGGTATTACCATTTCCATCCTTGGCACCTAGCTAATATTTGTCTATGGTTTGACCCTGAAGGCTCACCATGCGTTGTCCATCCTCTAAGGGGCATAATCTCTTCAACATAGAGACTCATTTGGCCACCTGGGGTGGTTTGCTCCCTTTTTTTGGTTCAGTTCTCGCTAAACCCGTTAGAGACACCTTCTCTAACTCAATTCCACCACTCATTCTCGAGTAGTCCCAACTTCTATTGACATAACCAATTCACCTTGGAACTTTTAATTTTGACTTCTCGAAGTCAATTTCTTTGGTGTCTTTGACACCTTTCACTGCACATATTGTGCAACTTCACTTCCCATCCTAGGAAGCTCCCCACTTGAGGGCGCTATCATCCTCCTTTCTATTTTATGCCACTTTTGGCACCAAGTTCCAACCATCGTAAGTTGTTCTAGAGCTATCTATAGCCCTATCCTTTGGCTACTTCACCACTCTCTCCCTTGAAGCTTTCACCTTTACCAACTTGGAGCATTTGGGAATCCATCCTTGGAAGCACACTTCCTTTCTCACAATCTATTAACATCCAACACATTAGTCTTCCATGCCTAACTTTGCCATTTGGATTCATTCAAATGAACTCCATGGCCCACACTTGGCCACTAGTCTTTTGCTTTTATCCATTGATTGTTGCACTTAACAACATAGGATCACTACCTCCATTCTCGAGGTATCTTTTTGGTTCTATGGCAAAGGCTCTACTTTGCTAAGTCTAGCGGGTGCTCACCCTTAGTAAGTCTCTTTAGCAATTTCTGCTACGGGCTTCGTCCACGGCCCAACTTTGCGACCCTCCCATGGGTCTCTCCCCAAGACTACTTTCTTGGACTTACTATACCATCGTATTGGCACAACTGATTTCCCTTTAGGTGTCCTTCCCACTTGGTCACGTCGACTAAGCCACACCATTATCAATAGTTCAAATCAACACTTTGAACTGGGAATCATATTCCTTAACCTAAACAAATACCTTGTCTTTGTTTAGCCACAAGATCACCTGGTGATCTCATCTTGACCCCTTAACAGGTCTATCAATAGGAACTAGGTCTTTCAGACCCTTTTAAATTGTTGACTATGACCCCGGGGGCATCCCCCACACTTGGCGGTGCGCCCAAGCCAGCCCTTCCGGCCAAGGATCCATAACAATTGAGACTGTGTGTCCCCATCTCATTCACCACGTCCTTGGTGCCTTTGGCACCAAAGTATTCAAGTTAGATATGCCGAGCTTTCACTCTAAGCAATCTAACTGTGCATCACGACTCCGAGGCATCCCTTGCTTGGCGGTGTGCCCAAACCAGTCTCCTCACCGAGAGTCCATAACCACCGAAATATGAGTGTCCTGATATTCCAAACCATCACCACGCCCTAGTGATTTGGGATTCGAACCCAAGCACTAGAGGGTTGGGACTCAAACCCAACCTCTATATATGCATCTACGGACAGCATCACCCTAGATGCCTGGTGTGACTCCCCACGCCGGTGCACCAACTTATACTTAAAGCGCATTATAGATCACAACTTAGGAACCTAGTTCCCCCACACTACCAAGTCCTCTCACTTGACAAGTTTCTGATCATGCATGGACTCCTCCATGCTCGGCACCATAGGCCACCCTCTTTTGAAGTTAGCACCTTCAACTAGGGGATTTGTCCCCCTGACTTGCCAATCTCACTTAGCAAGTCATCCGGCCACCGTAATATGGTTCATGCATAAGCATGAAAGTCCTTAACCATCGACTTTCGTTCAAAGCCCTCTCTTTGAACACTCAGGAACTACTTCCCCAACCTTGATAGCCTCGCCTCATGGCCAGCTTTAAGACCACGCTTCTGCAGTGCCACTTTAATTTTGCGCGCTTTAGGAACCATTTACCCTTGGCCTTTCTAGGTACTAAGCTACCCAGAATCGTCTTTGGGAACTTGAAGCAACTCTGTCCCTTAGCTTGCTAAGGCCTCTCCTTTCGCAAGCTTTCCAATTGCTATATGGTCTAGCATGGACAATTCCATGCTTTAGACTCTTCATGGCACCACGGTTGCTAGTAACAACATACTCGAGCGCCCACTTGATTCTCCACTCCCAACTGACATAACCACCCTTGGTTATGCTCTTTGATTCCTATGGTTTGGTTCTATCCCCTTACTACTTGCTTTTGGCTTCACACCTTTCCTTCGGTCATTCTCCTCCAGACTAGGAGGATAGCTTTGCACTTTCTATCATACCTTAGCAAGTATTTTTAGGGATGAACCTACCCAATAGCCTAGGGAGTGGTTCCTCAATCTAGGTATGCTCACCTTATAATCCCACACACCAAGATTAACGTTGCTACATATGGGCCTTTATATGCCCATCACTAGCCTTGCCAAAATTCCATCTTTGGCTTTGTCCAATTTGGGTTGACAGTCTTCTCCTGTCTCCGCAACCTTGGACATTTGGATAGCACCTTCTATCCATCATTCGCTAGGGACTTAGTCCCTTGGGCCTCATCTATTGCCCTCGTGACATCAAATACCACCTCCGGGTGTTCTAGAGTGTTTGGGTGTCCCAATGATGGCCTCTTTGACAATGAGTATTCCCCTTTTCAACATTGACTTACTATATCGCAACATAAGCAATTTATCCCCTATAAGGGTATATCTAACTTCCTTATGCCATTAAGAAGTCTTGGGTAGTTACCTTCTACCAGTTTAACAAATTATCTTGCACCTTTTGCTTAGTTGCCTCGTAGTTGTCAAGTCTTATAACTCATTGCTTGGTGCTTCCACACCTCCATCATTATCTGGGTCACCACACTCCAATTGCATGCCTTCCAACTTAGACCATGCCGTTCCCATTTCCGTTAGGATTCCCTTTGGCAAGGGGTTCTTATAAACCCACCAACATAACCTCAAGGTATCACACCTTGGCACATTTGGTGTCTCCACACCATTGGCCCCATAAGCCTATTCTTATGACACTACTTATTAGCGTCTAGGTCTTTGCTAAGACTAATATGGTTGTTCCTCATGCTAACTATTCGTTAGCACTGCACCATAGTGTTTGCACCCAACTCTGGGCCAAAGTTGCTTTCTTCTAGGAACATCTTTCCCACAACTTTAGCATGGCACATTCTGCCATCAATGAGATACCTACTGTTCTCATACTTGGATCATATGATCCTCCCCATACCTTTTGGGCACCATACACCTCAGTCCAAACTCTTCAACCAATCCCTTAGAATTATTCCTTGACTCTTATTTGAGTCATCCAACTTATCATCCGATGACCCGTGAGGTCCTACCTTTGAGGTGCTAGCTCGCTAGAATACAACTTCTTGTATTCAGGTCCTACTCACAAGAACCATTTTTGCAAGTGTTATTCCGACACTTGATTTGTTCTCTTGGGGCAACCTTTTGCCCCTTAGGACCACTTGTCCATTGTGAGACACAAAATCCCTAAGCCCCAAAGTGGACTGGAAAGGTGCCACGTGGTAGTGTCCGAAGCGAAAGCCAAACGAGCGTAACACATTTGGACTAAAAGCTCCGATTTAGAAGGTCGAGAGCGGGAGTGGAACTCTCAACAAAGTGCTGTGGGGGGTTCCAAATATATAGTAGGGATAGTGGGTAGGTCGGGCATGGCCAACTAACTTGAGGCATAGTTTAGCTCCCGCTTGCGTGCCTGTCCTTGTTCTGCATCCGGCTTGGGTCTAAGCCCAAGTTCCATTCCATGCTAGCTGGTGGAGTACCCATATCCTCACGTTAGGCCACCAGTATGCTAAAATAGCGCCAGACTCTATTTGGCTCCGTTTTGCGTGCTAGTCCTGGCATTGGGATGCTGGTTGCTCCAGGACTGTTCCAAGTCGCTCCGGGCCCCTATCCCTTCGCTCCTTGGGCTGTATGCTCGGGAGTTGCTCCATGGTTCGGTTCCATCACTCCTTGGCTCCATGCTTGGGAGTTTGGCACCGTTCGTTCGTTCAGTGGCCCAAGGCCCTGAACCTCAGGTTCCTATGGACATGTGGCATGGACACGTGGCATGTGACACGTGGCATCTATCACGTGGCACAAAGAGGGTTTAGGTTCCGCTTCGTGGTGTTATCCTATGGTAAATCACCATAGGATAAAGGGTCAAAACCACGTGTGCTACATTTGGTATCAGAGGATGAGTCTCGGCGAGTACTATCCAACGAGATTGGGCAACTAGTCTCGTTGCATACGCAGAGATGAAAACGATGATCCGAGTGGGTACACATTTTGGTGCAAAGACTTCGCATTGGTTCCTTGGGATAGATTTTGGTTATCTCTGTGTTCCATAATATGTGAGCTTGCTCTTGGGCTCATAGGGTGGACTAAGTTGTTCCGTTACACGAGTTTGCGCTTAGGCTCGTGAGTGAGGCGCATTAGCAACTCAAGGTTACACTTTGAGTTGGCAGGATTAATGTTAGCCTATCAGTGGTTCCATGAGTTGTTCCATGTACCATGAGTGAAAGCAAACCTCCCTGGGTTTGCTATGAGTGGCAAATAGACTGGTCCATAGCTGTTTAGCACGGCACTAGTGGATCCTTCCTAGGCATGATTATAAGTGGATCAATCAAGACTATAGGGATTAATTTATTGGTTCAAGTAATCATGGCCGTGCTCTCTCATAAACTTTTCTTCGATTGAGCTGAAGGCAGTGCAAAAGCAAGCTTGAGGTTTGGTCAAAGATGAGACCAAAAAGAGAGTCATCGTGGATGGAGGATCAAATATGTAAATCATCTTCTCTTTTGGAGAAATGATTCGCAACGAGGTGTTAACTCATTGCTTGTATTCACATCATGCAATCAAGAGTCCCTATCTTGATGCATGTTGGAGATGGTGGTCTTACAATGGTGAGTTGTGGGATGGATAGTGGTGAAGTGCTATACCATTTTGTCTAAGCTTGCTATTGGAAGACTTGGGTTGCAATGCTCAATTCTTTTCCGGGGAACCTTGCTATTGCTCCTTGAGTAGCTTGGTGTTGGATTAGTGTTGAGTTTGGTCGAAAAGAGAATGGCATGAGCTTGTCCGTGTTGTGAACAAAAGTTAGTGATGTTGGGTGTTGTAAATCTCTGTCGGTGGAGTGTGGCATTTATGTTGCATTTTGTCGAATTCAGTTGGCACTTGATACTCACATAAACCTTTGAAGTAATGACATTGGCATTGCTCGTGGTGTTGCTCAATTGATGATCAAGTCATTGTGATTTCTATATCATATCCATGTGATAATGAGCAATGTGTTTACGAAGTTGCTTGGTTAAATGATGATCAACCCCAAAGTGGTTGATGGAAAAGCTAGTCTTCTTGCATGAAGTAGCATTGTGGTAGCTTTGACTGGATTCTCGATAGTGGTTCATTATGCTAAGCTTAAGGTGGTACCTTGTTTCCTTGAGGGTTTGCCCATAAGGTGTTGGGAATGGGTTGTAGCATTAATTTGCTATAGCTCATCTGTTGATCCGTTAGCACTTGGAGTAGATTATTGGATGGAGAAGGTGTGAGGTTGATGCATTGACATCGCTAGCACTTGTGTTAGTGGAAATGGCATTGTTGATTCGAGTGATGAGGAATTTTCCTTAGAGCTTGATTTTCCATGTCATTTTTCTTGTTAGTGTTTTGGCTTCACATTGGATCTTGAAGGTGGTTGAGGAAGAGTGTTAGTGCAATGTGGATATCCGACAATGTGGTCTTTGTGATCAAGCCTTGGATATTCATTTTACACTTTGCAGATGTCGGTGTTGGATATCGATTAGATGGGCAAAGATGTTCGATGCTTAAGCATATTGTTGGACATGAGAATTTGTGTTGAGGTGAACTTATGTGAAGTTGTTTGTAGGAGGAAGTTGGTTGAGTCTTGAAAGTTTGCAATCCTAGATTGAGAGTCATTCTTTCTCTAGGATGGAAATTTTCCACAAATTTTCTTAGGCTTTTTCAATGGCTGATCTGTTAATCACTTTGCCCGAAAACCATTCCGTTTTCGAAAGCCAATACAAACTAGTGAAAGGGTTGGAGTTGACTTTAGTTGGCTTAGACTTTAGTAAATTGTTTGTATGATACAGCCCGAAAGGGATGCTAACTTTTGGGGCTAAGGCAATTGAGTTGGATAGAGTCTGGAGTTGGTGTAGAAAAGTGGCTGTTGCACTTTTCTAAGAAGGGTGACTTTTGTGCTTTTCTTTTATAGCATTATGCTCGGTAGCAGGTTGCACCTTGCATTTTGTTAAGACTCTATGAGAGTAGTGGGCTCTCACTGATCTTGACTTGGTCTTGGTGGCCCTGTGCCTTGGCTAAGGATGGTGATGTCCAACTTAGTTGTTTGAGGTTGAGATGTTGGTACCCGTACTATAGCTTTGTCTATAAGGAGGTTGTGTACCGATATGAGTCCATCTTATGGTCTTCACTTTAGTTTCGACTGAGTGTTGATTGTATAAACTAGCCTTTTCAAAGGCATGCTCAAAGCTAGTGGCTAAATGTTTTAGTGAGCTTATTGCGGTTGAGTTGGATTCGAGTGGTCATTTAGTTTGTGCTTGTCTATGAACTTTTATTTTGTACCTAGGGTATCACGTTCATATTGGGCAAGTATATAACTTGATGACAAAAGTTGGTGTTTGGGTCTTGTGAAGGTAAGTTGAGGAGTGATTGTTAGTTGCTTTGCGACTAGTGATTACTTATAGACTTCGTCAAGGACTGTTGACACTTGCTTTGCTCGATGATGATTTAGTAGTGATAGGCTTACTTTACTGGATAGTGTTGCGGAGGACTGTGTCGTTAGGCTTACACATGGGTTTTTCATGTTGGCATGTCGACTCTACCTCTGTTGATATCATTTGGTTACATTTAGTCTGTAGTGTTGGATTTCATTGAGTTTTGGATGTGGTGAATCACTCCTTGATGATATGTATTCTGTAGCTGAGTGTTGCTGAAGGATTGGTCTCGGATACTGACTAAAGTATCTTTGCCATTGGTTAGCTTGGTTGCTAGAAAATTTTGGGTGGTGATTCACTCTTGCTTTCTTCTAGTTTTGTTCTAGTGTTGATGGCATTGAAGTAATGCTTTGTCGTTGACAATATTCATATTGAGATTCGAGTGAAATGAGATGTTTTCCTTAGGATTGATATTGAGTTTCATTGGTCTTGATGCAAATAGTGTTGATGATTTGGTTTTCGCTTTGTGTTATTGGCATTTGTGCATTGCTAGTTAGCAACTATGTTGACGTTCAAATGAACTGAGTGGCAAGTTGAGTTAGTTGTGTTCTAGACGAGATTGCTTAATTGAGATTGAGCTTTAGCTTTTCCTTGAAAAGTGATTTAGTCGTGGACTATGCTAGCTTCCCGAGACGAAGAGTTAGTGATCGATATTGAAATGTTTGAATCCTTATTGGATTTGAGTTAGAATATATTGATCATTGATAATTCCTCTTGTGCTTGTTATGAGGTGAGTTACGTCTTGCTATAGATGGATTGATGGAGGATCGTAGTGATCACTTGTTGAGCATAGCTTTGTTATGCTTGGCTTTTGGATTGATGCAAATATGCTCTTCCTTAGCTTTAGCATTATGAAGTTTAGCTTCTAGATGTGTTGAGGAGGATGTTGTGGGTTATACCATGATTTCTTCTTTAGCATTGAAGTTAGCTTCTATGAGACTCGTGATCATTATTAGGCAAGACTTAGCTATAGGCTTCTTCGAGCTTTTGGTTCTTTGAGTTTCATGCTCATTGTTTCATTTGTTCGGAGTTGTTAGGGAAAGCATTTTGGCTTGTTAGCTTCAATGTTGAAGTTAGTATTTGCATCTAACATTCATTGGTAATGATTGACTATCATCTAGGATGATTGATTATCATTGTCAAAGGTTTTGCTTGATTATCGTTGATCTAGAATGATTTGCTATTCTTCGGGATGGTGGATTCCTTCTTAGACGATGATTCTGCATATCTCTTTTTGATAGGATGATTGATGATCTTTCATGATGGTTAGTTGTTCTCCTTAATGGCTTATGGCTTTTCGCAATACCACATGTTCTTTGTGGTTTGCTCTGGTTTGGTCTCATGGGTTTGAGACATCAGTAGGATGTTGCTAACACTTGCTTAGGCAACTTGAGTTCCTTGGTGTTGTTGGCTGGGATCTATTCGGATTGGCTAGTGTAATAGTTGGCATGAATGGGTGTTTGTTGGTCTTACCGCATTCATTCTGTTCTGTTGATTATTGTTTGAGTTAGTTCTAATAGATTGGGATGTTATTTCCTTTGGGTGATACATTCGCGAACATTTTGTTTGCTAGTCAGTGATACTTTGTGTTCTTTGAGTTATCTTTAGTAAGTTGTTTGGCATACTGTCTACCATCTTCGGTAGTTAAGTTTCATCATTGAGTTTCCTTGATGATATACTTGCTATTGAATTTTGTTGGATGGTGAATCCTATGTTTTCCAAAGTTAGTGATCTTGGTGGTTCCTATCTACTATAATACTAGTTTATTAGATGATAACTTACTTGGAATACTTTTGTGTTCTAATCTAAGATATATTCACTGATATTTAAGACTCTCAGATATCATTGTCTATGACTTTGATATTGTCCATCTATTGATCTTTGAGTTTGGGCCAGTATAGGCAGACTGGCTTCGGCACTTCGTATGCATGGTGAAATCTCTAGTCATGGGGTAGCTACTGTCGACTGGTCACATAATCCGCCTCTCTGTCGATGTTCCTTTTCCATGAAAGGGCGTGACCGTGTAAACAACTCTAACTGCCTGTTTACAGTAGTCTATCTAAACCTTACTAACGGGTTTGGTTTCTTTGCTTAGGAGGGTTGGGGCCTCTAGCTTCTCTCTCTATGTTCCTGTGGGCAGGGGCATATCACCCTTTTGTAAGCTGGGTGACTCCCAGAGCAGCAAGGGTGGCTGACTCTGTTGGTCATTTCCTTGTCGGCGACGGCCGGAAGGTGTCTGAGCTGGTAGCGCATCCGCGTTAGACAAAGAGGTTGCCCCCTTAACTCATTTAAGTTGGTGCATTTCTCACATAGTGTGAGTACCGTGAACTTTTTCTGGAGTTGTTTCCTTGGCGGTATTCTAGACTCGAGTATGCATCGACGAGGACGTCGATCTTCCCTAGGGGGGGAGAGTGTCGCGAATGTGACTTCAGGTATCGAAAGTTACCTGTCGGCCAGTCCTTACGGACACTCTTACCTTACTACCACGATGGCAGGAGGTCGGTATTGCTGGACCCATTATCAGTCTCCGCCTAAGCTAGTTGAGAAACTGGTCCTCGCGTGTGCACTTGACCAGATGAGCATAAGGAAGGAATTCCTAAGTGTCTATTTAGTCAAGCATACTTGACCTGGTTAGAGAAACTCATTTGTTGACTTGCACTTGCTAGTGTTGGGAACCCCCGCAATATTGAGCTTAGTCCCTCAATATCGCTAAATGATAGCTTACCGTGTCTGCCAAACACCCTTGCTATCATGCCCTTTGTGTTAGTCTCATTTCGGTCCCAAATGCTATTTATGG